>NW_022437013.1:10707809-10726361 GCF_009761245.1 Sapajus apella
CACTCTGTTGCCCAGGCTGGAGTGCAGTGGTTCGATCTCAACTTACTACAATCTCTGCCTCCCAGGTTCAAGCAATTCTCCTGCCTTAGCCTCCTGAGTAGCTGGGATTTCGGGCACGAACCACCATGCTGGGCTAACTTTTGTATTTTAGTAGAGACAGGGTTTCACCATGTTGGTCAGGCTGGTCTCGAACGCCTGATCTCATGATCTGCCCGCCTCAGCCTCCCAAAGTGCTGGAATTACAGGCATGAGCCACCAGGCCCAGCCAGAATCAAGATCTCTAGGTGATTCTAATGCACAGTTAGTATTCAAAATCCTTGGGCTGGCCCCGTCCTTTTTTTCACAACTGTTATATGGAAATAGCTACTGCTTAGGATAGGTACGAAGCCTCTTCCACCTGATTTGGCAATGCCCAGTGAAGGAGAGAGAATTGGATGCCAGGTTTGAAAAACAGCAGGAAAGTCTCTTAGCAGAAGCTGACGGAGGTGGCCTGAGAGAGGGTATCAGGTCTGAGACATATCTAGGCCAGAACAAGAGCACACAAAGTCAATATGTTTCGGTCACTGCATGCCAGCAACCTGGTAATGGATTAGGAACAGCAGGCAGAAGAAAGGAATGAAAGATATGTCCCCTGAAACAGATGTTGCAAACTGACAGCCCATGGGTCAGATGTGGCTCACAGAAGTGTTGTCTGCATGTGTGTGCGCGCATGTGTAGGTATGTGTAGCATGTGTGTTTTGCTCACTGCAGTCAAGGTTTACAAAAATAAATATTTCTACCTACAAATTATTCACATCTGGAATAAAGGTAAGAGAATTTAACACACATTCTTGATATATTAAATTCTGAAAGTTTACATTTTTCTTCCAATCGTCTTATAGCTTCACTGAGAAATTAAACTCTAAAATATGCATAAAAATAAATAAAAGAAAATAGATATAAACCATTATTTAAACTTATTTGCTATGGCTGAAATCAGGGAGATAATCCATTCCTTTCTTTTTTCTTTCTTTTTTTTTTGAGACAAGATCTTACTCTCATGCCCAGGCTAGAGTGCAGTGGCACAATCACAGTTCACTGCAGTCTTGATTTTCCCAGCTCAAGTGAACTTCCTACTTCAGCTTCCTGAGTAGCTTGGACGACAGGCACCCACCACCATGCCTGGATAATTTTGGGGTTTTTTTGTTTTTTGTTTTTGTTTTTGTTTTGGTAGAGATGAGGTTTTGCTATGTTGCCCAGGCTGGTCTCAAGCGATCTGCCTGCCTTGGCCTCCCAACGTGCTGGGATTACAATAGCACAGTCTTGGCTCACTGCAACCTCCACCAACCGGGTTCAAGCAATTCTCCTGCCTCAGCCTCCCGAGTAGCTGGGATTACAGACATGTGCCACCACGCCCAGCTAATTTTGTATTTTTAGTAGAGACAGGGTTTCTCCATGTTGGTCAGGCTGGTCTCAAACTCCCAGCCTCAGGTGATCTGCCCACCTTGGCCTCCCAAAATGCTGGGATCACAAGCATGAGCCACTGTGGCTGGCCCAGTTTCTTTTTAACAACTCTGAAAATTAACATGTAAAATGGGGAGTCTATAGTCTTACACTGAAAAATTATATCTAGAATTAGTGCAGTATTCATAAGTAGCACTTAATAAATATCCTTAATTATAATTTAACACTTCCTGTCAACAGATTGTTTTTAATTGGGCATACTGCTTTTTAAAAATTGGAATGTGTTCCCAATATTTAAAATAAGGAAATTTTATATAAAGATCCAGATTTGGGGCCTCTCTTAATAACTGGTAGCTTTGATTCTCACGAGGTAACAATTGGCAGGAAGTGAACAGCAGTTGTTACCTCTCCCTCCCCACTGTCTCCCCAAAGAAACACACCACACAGCCTCTGCCTTGCCCCAGCAGACATCCGGAAGGCAGTATAAGAGAGTGGCCAGCAGTGTAGACTCTAGAGCCAGACTGCTCTGTGTCCAAAGGTTACTTCTGTCTGTCACTGTTGAATGGTGTGACTCAGTTATTTAACACCTCTGTGCCCCAGTATCTTTTTCTGAAAATCAGGGCTCATAATAAAACCTACTTTACAGGATTATTAAGAGGATTAAGCAAGTGAGCTAATACATATGAAGAGTTTAGCCCAGTGCTTAGCCAAAATGTAGGCACTCAGTAAATGTTAGGCATTGTTATTTGAATGCAGTGCAGCAGTAAAGAGCATGTGCACTGGCAGAAAGACAAAAATCACATGTTCTCACTTATATGTGGACTCTACAACAATGGAACTCACAGAAACAGAGAGGAGTTATCAGAGGCTGGGATATGGGGGAATAAGGAGATGTTAATCAAAGGTTACAAAGCTGCAGTAAGACGGGAGGAATACATAAATATTTAAGGTGATGGGTATGTCAATTGGATTGATTCCATCATTCCACTCTGTATGTGATATGGTTTGATGTTTGTCCCCTCGAAATCTCATAGTGCAATGTAATCCCCAGTGTCAGAGGTGAGGCCTAGTTGAGGTGTTTCAGTCTTGAAGGCAGATCCCTCATGAATGGCTTAGAGCCATCCATGGTGATGAATGAGTTCTAGCTCAGTTAGTTCACACACAAGATGGTTGTTTAAGAGTCTTGGACTTCCCCCTTCTCTCTCTTGCTTGTCCTCACCACATGATATGGCAGGTTCCTCCTTTTAAGTTTTCTGAGGTCTGCCAGTGTCATGTTGCTTGGACAGCCTACAGAACCATGAGCCAAAATAAAACTCTTTTGTTTGTAAATTACTCAGCAGCAGGTATTCCATTATAGCAATGCAAATGGACTAATGCAGCATAGATATATCATAACATCATTGTGTATCCCATCATTGTATAGAAATAATTTATAAAACAAAAACTACAAAATCAAAAGAAACCCATCAAAAAACAAAAAGAGCACGTGCACTGGAGTCAGCGCCAAAATCCCAGCTCTAGAAAGTACTAGCTGTGCAGCCTTAGAGCAAGTTACTTACTATTCTTCAGTTTCCTCCTCTGTTAAATGGGGAGAGCAATGTACGTTGTAGGGATGCTGTGAAAGGACTAAATAAGATAATATTTGCACAGAGTACTCAGTACAGGTTACCTATTATAGTGACTCCTATCCATGGGGAAGATGAGATTAGCACATAGGACAGGGGCCAGGAAGATCAAATTGAGAGGCAGGTTTAGTGGTGGATAAACTCAAAAGACTATGAGGAGTAGGAGATGATGAGAGAAAGTTTTAAAGCACATTTGGACTGAGTACAGTGGCTCACACCTGTAATCCCAACACTTTGGGAGGCTAAGGAGGGCAGATTGCTTGAGGTCAGGAGATTGAAACCCTGGCCAACACGGTGAAACCCTGTCTCTACTAAAAATACAAAAATTAGCATTGTGGCACATGCCTGCAATCCCAGCTACTTGGGAGGCCGAGGCACAAGACTTGCTTGAACCCAGTAGGCAGAAGCTGCAGTGAGTCAATATCATGCCACTGCACTCCAGCCTGGGAGACAGAGTGAGACTCTGTCTCAAAGAAATAAAAATAAAAAATAAAGCACATTTTAAGGCCAGAGCAAACATTAGTGACTTGCTTCAGAGGCTGACTCTTAAAAGCCAACAGAATGTACCCATTTAATCTGCCACATACTCAAGTGTGTTGGGAACCTATTCCATAAACCTACACCCCTTGCAAGGCTACCTACCTTCTCTACAATGCATGATGTGACCAACATGATACACTGTGTCCTTAGACATCCAAGATAATTAAAGCACTAAAAATAATGGCTCCGTAGATATGAATGTTCCTGAAACTGACAGATGGGACAAGTAATAGAAGCAAAAATAACAGTGCAGGAGCAGCACTGCTGTTCAGCCTCTCTTTGCCTGGCCTCTGACTAGATAATCAAAACACATGCAGAAGAGCTGCATTTTCAGCAGGGTGGTGACATTCATGCATTAACGGATATCAAACTTTAACGACCACAAGACTTGGAAAGAGAAAAGCAGAAGTCTTTCTCCTGCTTCCCCACTTTTGGCATCCTCAGAATCCTGGGCAGGAATCACTGATAATTTATGATGAGAGGGTTGATATCCAATTCACCAAGGATACCTGGGAGACAAGTATGATCATAAAGAGCCCAAAGCAGATAAAACTCACATCTTAATTACCTATACATTCTCGACTCACAACGCTGTTGCACATCGACCCACAAATTATCTAAAGGAAAATTATAATCTCAGTGAGGCTTCCCCCCATGCCTTCGAATCCCCTATGTCCTCAGATTTGTGTTCTTGGAATACAAAATCATTTTAATATTAGCCTAGGAAAAACAATTAGAAAAAGCCTACAATCCGGGCCTAGTGGCTGACGCCTGTAATCATAACATTTTGGGAGGCTGAGGCAGGCAGATCACCTGAGGTCAGAAATTTGAGACCAGCCTGGCCAACATGGTGAAACCCCGACTCTACAAAAAAAATTAGCCAGACTTGATGGCCGGCACCTGTAATCCCAACTTCTAGGGCATCTGAGGCAGGAGAATCGCTTGAACCCAGGAGTCAGAGGTTGCAGTGAGTCAAGGTTGCGCTACTGCACTTCAGCCTGGGCAACAGAGTAAGATTCTGTCTCAAAAATAATAATAAAAATAAAAAAGTCCGGGCATGATGCCTCACGTCTGTAATCCCAGCACTTTGGGAGGCCGAGGTGGACAGATCACCTGAGGTCAGAAGTTCGAGATCAGCCTGGACAACATGATGAAACCCCATCTCTACGAAAAATATAAAAATTAGCTGGTAATACCTGTTCATTTACATATATTCTATGGCTCATTTCTACCTGAGGTGAATATTTGCAACAGAGAACATATAGTCCACAAACCTAAAATAGCTTATATTATAAAAAAATATAAAATTTTTTTCCAATGGTCCATTCTGTTTACTCAGAACAGTAAAATAAATATACCTTAAATATTGCAATTTTTCATTTACAGAAATGACGCCACTCCCCAACAAGTTTGAAAACACAAAAAAAATCATCTTCTCCTTTATAAAACCCTAGATGACCCACGAAAGCAGAGCCAAGCCCTTGATGCATTTTCCTCAGCACAGTTGGGCCAACACTGAAGGGAAAGTCAAGGAGGTGAAGGAAACTATTTCACTGAAGAAAACTATTTCACTAAAGGAAACTTTCACTGAACCTGACACCCTTTGACCTTGGTCCTTGGGGAGGTGGCCTGAAACTCCCTCCCAGACGGGATAGGAGCAGCCACTCAGCGCCTCTCTTCGTGCCCCCACTGCATGGGACTGGAACTTGTGACAAAAGTGATTGTGGGGTGAAACTTGGCCCAGAGAGCCCCACTGAATTCCTCCTTTGTGATGAGAATGTAGCACAGCCCAGTGGAACCTGGGATCCCTTTACCAATTATGCAGCTTGGGTGTTGTGGCAACCACCTGTAATCTCAGCTACTTGGAAGGCTGAGGCAGGAGACTCTTGAACCCAAAAGGCAGAGGTTGCAGTGAACTGGGATTGTGCCACTGTCCTCCAGCCGGAGAGAGAGAGTGAGACTCTGTCTCAAACTCTCAAAAAAAAAAAAAAAGGCTACAAAACAAAAACTAATGTGGTATCTAAAAGTATGTGAAATTCTAAAATAATGTTCTTCCGGTTTTGCTGAAATTGTCCACAGTTGTATTACTAAATTTGCATATGCTGTGGGAATTAGCCCCAGCAAAATTCTAAGTCCAGGTTGTTTTGACCTTGTTTCCAAGGATGCCCCAAAGCCTCTCTTCCACAATACTCAGCTGGTACTCAACTCAGCAAGTGGGAAAGAAGTAAACTAGAACTAGAGAAGTAGATCTACCAAAAACATTTAATGATTCATTCTGAGGTCAAGTGCTAATGATCTGTGGATTAGCATGAATAATGGAAAGCTAGCTGTAACCCATATTTATGAAGTGCTGTGCCATTCAGGGAAGGGCAACAGCCAAAACAGGCTGGATGGTCAGTATTGAGATAGCAATGGATTGTATTCAGAAAAAAGGTGATAACTGGTGTTAGCATCTCCTTCGCCCTCCCCAGCGTCCAGAAAACAGAAGCCAGTACTGGATTTCTAAATCAGTACTTCTCAAATTTTAATGTGCATACAGATCACCTGGGGATCTTATTAAAATTCAGATTCCTATTGAGTAGGTCTGCAGTGAAACCTGAGGTTCTGCATTTCTAACAAGCTCCCAGATGCTGCTGACACCTCTGGTTCATGCATCCACGCTTTCAATAGCAACAGTCTAAAGCAGGGGTCAGCAACCTATGGCTCAGAGGCCTGTCTTTGTGTAACCTGTGAGCTAAGAATGGTCTTTACATTTTTTTAATGGCTGGGAAAATAAACCAAAATAATATTTCATGACACATGAAAATTGTATTAAATTCAAATTTCAGTGTCCACAAATGAAGTTTCTTCCTGGTACGCAGACATACCTGTTCATTTACATATATTCTATGGCTCATTTCTACCTGAGGTGAATATTTGCAACAGAGAACATATAGTCCACAAACCTAAAATAGCTGGAGACCTTTCCAGAAAAAAAGCTCATCAACCCTTGGTCTAAAGTGTTAATGAAGGGGATTATACTGTATTTACACAGAGAGAAGGGCTTTGAGTGTCATTACATACAGAGAAGGGCTTGAGACAGCTTGCCCTTCCTTCCTCTGAGACTGGGAGGAGACAGAGAACTGAGTAGCAAAGCCGGTTCACCCCATGCATGTACAGCACCCTGACAGGTCAACAATCAAAAGGGAAGACCTCAGTGAGAGGTATCTCTGGATCCACTCAGAGCAGCAGTGCCAAAGACAATTGATAAGAAGCTGCACATGACAGCCATCTCTGGGAGACCAAGGAGCAACAGAAAAGATGAAACCACTAAGAACTAAGGATCTGGCCCTCTCTTGATTTTCTGGCACAAAAAACTCCAGGACTCTTTAGTGATCTTCTGGGGGATTATAGGAAACCCTCCAAACAACCGAGATATAATTCCCTGTCCATATGACATGCTGAGGGCTCTGAGAAGATTCCACTTCATTTATAGAAACAAAGAAACAGAGCCAGGCGCAGTGGCTCACACCTGTAATCCCAGCACTTTGGGAGGCGGACGCAGGTGGATCACCTGAGGTCAGGAGTTCAAAACCAGCCTAGCCAACATGGCAAAACCCTGTCTCTACTAAAAATACAACATTAGCCAGGCATGGTGACCAGCGCCGGTAATCCCAGCTACTTGGGATACTGAGGCAGGAGAATTGCTTAAACCTGAGAGGCAGAGGTTGCAGTTAACCGAGATGGTGCCACTGTACTCCAGCCTGAGTGACAGAATAAGACTCCATCTGAAAAAAAAAAAAAAAGGAAAAGAAAAGAAAGAAAGAAACATGCAGGGCATTGTGGCTCACGCCTATAATCCCAATACTTTGGAAGACCAAGGCAGGTAGGTCGTCTGAGTCCAGGAGTTCAAGACCAGCCTGGGTAACATGGCAAAACCCGGTCTCTACAAAAAACATATATATATATATATATATATGCCAGGCTCAGTGTCTCAAGCCTGTAATCCCAGAACTTTGGGAGGCCATGGCATGCAGATCACCTAAGGTCAAGAGTTCAAGACCAGCCTGACCAACATGGTGAAACCCTGTCTCTACTAAAAATATAAATAATTAGTTGGGTATGGTGGCAGGAACCTGTAGCCCCAGTGTATTTATTCAGGAGGCTGGGGCAGAAGAATTGCTTGAATCTAGAAGGCAGAAGTTGCAGTGAGCCGAGATTGCCACAGACCAAGATTCAATCTCAAAAAAAAAAAAAAAATTAGCTGTGCGTGGTGGCTGGCGTGTGCCTGTAGTCTCAGCTACTCGGGAGGCTAAGGTGGGAGAATCACCTGGCCTCAGGAGGCAGAGGTTGCAGTGAGCTGAGATTGCACCACTGGCTGACAGAGTGAGACAGAGGCTGGGCACAGTGGCTCATGCCTGTAATCCCAGCACTTTGAGAAGGCGAGGCAGGAGGATAGCTTGAGTCTAAGGAGTTCAAGATCAGCACAGACAACACAGAGAGGCCCAGTCTCTGAGAAGAATTTTGAGAATTAGCTGGGTGTGGTGGTGCGCGCTTCTAGTCCTAGCTACTCGGGAGGCTGAGGTGGGAGGATAATTTGAGCCACTTCAATTTATTTCTCACGATTCCAGAGGCTGAGAAGTCCAACCAAGATCAAAGTGCTGGCAAGGTAGGTTTCATTCTGAGGCTTCTCTCGACTTGCGGGCAGCCACCACCTCGCTATGTGCTCACGTGACCTCTTCTTTGTGCACAGACAGAGAGAAAGAGGGGGAGAGAGAAAGAAAGAAGGGGAGGGAGGGTGAGAAAAGAGGGACAAAGAGAAAGGAAGATGAAGGGAGGAAAAGGAGGAGAAAGTGGAGCTGGGGAGGAAATGAAGGAGGCGGGCAGAGAGAGGGAGGAAGGAAGACAAAGAGAAAAGTGCTTCCATGCTCTCTGGTGCCTCTTGCTATAAGGACATTAATCGTATTGGATCAGGGGTTGAAACATTACTTCATTTAACCATAATTCCATTCTTAAAGATTTTATCTCCAAATATAGTCATATTGGAGGTTATGGCTTCGATATATGAATGGGGCTTAGGGGTGGTCAGGGACATAATTCAGTCCATAGCATTTCACTTGATGATGTGGACTAAACTCATACCTGCTATGACCATTTATATTCCTGATCTAATCGGTAAGTAGAGAAGGTGACTAGCTTCTGGTCTGATCTGACCTGAGGACACAAAAAGGAACCCCTATCTCAAGTTAGCTACTCCACTGACCTGTCACTGGCCCCCAAACCCAATATCAAAATTATTCCTTTAATAGAAGGTTAATGAGCTTAGAAGTCCAGGTCAAAGTATAAATTCATTAAAGAGAAGAGCTATCCTTCCCCGAATAGCAGAGGAAATTCCCTGGGAGGTCTGGAGGCCCAGCCCAATGTGTCCTGGACAGAAAATGGAGCATTGTAGCTAACAGTGTGGACTGCCATGTACTCAGCTCTTTGCCCTTGGCCAAGTCATTTAACCTTGCTGTGCCTTAGTTTTCCATCTACAAAATGGGGATGAAAGTAGTTAAGCCAGCTCTTAGGCTTGTTGCGAAGATTAAACTAATTACTATGTAGTAAGCTCTTCAAATAGAACCTGCTGCATACTAAGCACTTGATGAGTGTTAGCTATTATTTTATCTTAGAGATTTGAGGACATTTTGCATTCTGCTCCAGAGTATGTTCACATTAGTTGCCACCAAGAAAAAGTGACAGTCCACGAAGAGGCAATACAAATGCCCTGCCACACTGCCACATACATTTAGAATTGTGCATTCAGAAATGAAGCCAGGGCCGGGAGCAGTGGCTCACACCTGTAATCCCAGCACTTTGGGAGGCCAAGGTGAGTGGATTACCTGAGGTCAGGAGTTCGAGACCAGCCTGGCCAATATAGTGAAACCCCATCTCTACTAAAAACACAAAACTCAGCTGGGCATGGTGGCTTGCACCTGTAATCCCAGTTACTCAGGAAGCTGATGCAGGAGAATCGCTTGAACCCGGGAAGCGGAGGCTGCAGTGAGCCAAGATCACGCCATTGAACTCCAGCCTGGATGTCACATCGTGACTCTGTCTCAGAAAAAACAAAAACAAACAGAAATAAAGCCAGGCTATGTGCTGTGGCTCACGCCTGTAATCTCAGCACTTTGGAAGGCTGAGGCAGATGAATCACCTGAGGTGAAGAGTTCAAGACCAGCATGGCCAACATGGTGGAACCTTGTCTCCATTAAAAATACAAAAATTAGCCAGGTGTGGTGGCGCACGACTGTAACCCCAGCTATTCCAGAGGCTGAGGCACGAGAATCGCTTAAATCCAGGAAGTGGAGCTGCAGTGAGCTGAGATTGTGCCACTGCATTCCAGCCTGGGTGACAGAGCAAGACTCTGTCTCAAAAAAAAAAAAAAAAAGAAGCCAAAGACAACCTTTGGAAAAAGAGAAGAGACACTGAGGAACAGAAATCAGGCAAAGGAAGGTGATCTGAGAAAAATCTAGATCTTGAAGCGTTGTCCAGAAAGGTCTAATGTAGATAAAAAACAACAGGGGCAGTGTGGAGGCTGTGTAAGGGCAACGGGCCCTGGGAAGAGAGGAGTGCTTTGAGGCTACTGAAGACTTTTCTTGTGAGTTCCAATTTCTGAGTTTCTCTGGGGCAGAAAGATCTTTCAGCAGTCCCACCCCAGACCTGCTCTGCCCCAAATAGGGGCAAGAACTTTGCCTAAAATATCTAGAATACCAGGGAGTTTGCAACAAAAAAGGCCCTTTTCTGTTCCCTGAACAAAGCAATGCGATGCAGCAATAGCAGCTGAGACACTCTCGTCCTTCATTCAGAAACAACAAAGGAAATTATCCTTAGGAGACACAAACCCATGTACAATAGACTAATAGGCAAAACAGTTGCCAGGCTGTAGGCCCTTTACTCAGTATGCAAATGAGCTGAATCGAAGGGAAGAAAGAATCAAAAACAGCTGTTCTGTTTTCTTTCTCCCTGTGTTGACCAGGAGAAAACAATTTTTCAAGTGGTTACAAAAAAAAAAAGGCTCTATGACTATATTGCTCCTGATGCAAAGGCAACCTCCACACTTAGATTTCTTATTGTTCCATCGTCCCATCGTCCTGAATACACATAATTATTCTAGGTCTGGTATTATCTGTTCTGCACAAACAGCTGAGCATCTTTCTGAACTTTTGTCCTATACCACAAGGACCTGACAAAAATAAAATCCACAGAATAGCAGGAAGTGAAAGGATGCTTTCATGTCTAGTGCAAAATTTTCAGGAGGGAGGCTCTGCCCCCACTATGCACATGGGCACAAGGACCTCTGCACACACACTCTCTCTCACACACGCGCACTCCTCAAGAGCTATATACTTCCCTCAGGACTTGAAAAGGGAACATAATTACAGATCCTGAAACTCCTTCCACTGCATCATGCTTTGGCTATACTGTAGGGATGTAGTCGCCGCCCAAATACAGCCTGGAAAGCAACCGGCTCGCCTTAGAACTGCCTCGCAAGCCATATGTGCATCGGCTGCAAAGCCAACTATGATTTCCTCCTGGGCACATGGTTCAATATATGTTTTTGCACAGGCAGGCGTGGACGTGAAAGTCATTTCTCAAGAGCTCGGATTCTCAGACATACATTATTTGTACATATGGCAGTGCTATGGAACTTGCTATTGAAAGGGGGACATCTTGTGGATAATCTGAGAATTCAGCATTTCTGGAAGGTAGGCCGGTAATAGGAACAGTACCACCCATGACAGCAGCCTCTGTTTTTTTCAAGCAATCGCTATATCCCAGGCACAACACTAACCACTTTACATTGATTATCTCCCTGATCCTCAGAGTGAACCTGGGAAGTAGGGGTTGTTTTTGCCGGTTACACAGATAAGAAAACTGAAGCTTTGGGAGATAAATTATTCACCCAAAGCCTCACATCTAATAAGTGGAAAAGCCAGGATTCAAATTCAGGCTTTATTGGCTTGAAAATTAACCTGATCTCTTTATGTTATAATATTATCAATATGCTTGGCAGGAGCGTGAGAATTGGCACTGCCAGGTCATTGGTTAAGAGTGTGGGCTCTGGCGCCACACTGCTTCAGCTTGATTCCAGCTCTGCTGGCTATCCTTGGCAGGAGACATATCCAGATGACCCCATTGGCTCATTTCCTCCTCCTTTTTGGTAGTTTCGCAGAGAGCTGGCTCAGCTGCACTAAGCCTGTCTTCAATATAGAAAAGGCCTTTGGCTAACATCACTATTCCTGGTAGGCAAGGCTGTTCCTAGGGCCTTAAGTTATGCAGATCCTGGACCTCCAGAGGCCTGTTCCCTAGTGGTCCCTGGGATGGGAGATCCCTTGATACAGCTCCTGTCCCTCAAAAAAAAAAAAAAAAAAAACTAGATGTCTTCTAGCCCCTCTTAGGCTAAACTAAATATATAATACAAGTTAGGGATAGGGTTCAATCTCGCTCATGGAGTGCTGTCTCCCAAATCTAGTGTGCTGGCCCGGGCAGACCCTACCCCCTGCTGGAACCTTGGTCACAGGGCATACAGAATATCACTGTCTGGCGTGTGCTGTGGGATAGTGTCCCAGGAACTGCTGTTTCCTTGATTGTAAATACCACCCATATAGAAACCTTATGCTCTATCTGCACTTTGTGCTACTAGTGGTTTGTGTCCGTGGTCCCCTTGCATGACAAATCTTGGACACATTACAGTTGATCCTTGAACCATGTAGGGGTTAGGGGCGCCTGCCCCCAAAAGTCAAAAATCCATGTATAAGTTTCGACTCTCCCAAAACTTAGTGAATAGTCTACTATTGAACAGAAGCCTTACAGATAACATAAAGTTGATTAACATATATTTTACATTACATTATATACTGTATTTTTCTTTTCAAGACAGAGTCTCCCTCTATCGCCCAGGATGGAGTGAAGTGGCACCATCTTGGCTAATTGCAACCCCCGCCTCCAGGGTTCAAATGATTCTCGTGCCTCAACCTCCCAAGTAGCTGGGATTACAGGCATCCACCACTACGCCTAGCTAATTTTTGTATTTTTAGTAGAGATGGGGGTTTCATCATGTTGACCAGGCTGGTCTCGAACTCCTAACCTCAAGTGATCCGCCTGCCTCAGCCTCCCAAAGTGCTGGGATTACAGGAGTGAGCCACTGCACCTGGCCTATACTATATTCTAATAATAAAGTAAGCTAGGGAAAAAACAATGTTATCAAGAAAATCATGGCTGGGCATGGTGGCTCATGCCTATAATCCTAGAACTTTGGGAGGACAATGGGGGAGGATTTCGTGAGCTCAGGAGTTCAAGACTAGCCTGGGCAACACAGTAAGGCTTCATCTCTACTAAAAATTAAAAAAAAAAAAAAAAATCAGCCAGGCATAGTGGCAGGTTCCTACAGTCTGAACTACTCAGGAGACTGAGGTGGCGGGATCACTTGAACCCAGGAGATAGAGGCTACAGTGAGCTGTGATGGCACTGCACTCTAGCCTGCGTGACAGAGCAAAATCCTGCCTCAAAACAAAAAAAAGGAAAAAGAAAATCATAAGGAAGAAAAAATACATTTACTATTCATTAAGAAGGGGATCATCATAAAGATCTTTAACCTCGCTGTCTTCATGCTAAGTAAGCTGAGAAGGAGGAAGGGTTTATCTTGTGGTCTCAAGGGTAAAAGAGGTGAAAGAAAATCTATGTCAATCTGTGCAGTTCAAACCCATGTCGTTCAATGGTCAACTACATACAGAGCTTAATAGTGCCTGGCCCAGAGTAAGCACCCAGTAAACATTAGCTATTAGTATAGCTCTACTCAGAGTAGAAAAGGATCTTAGAGATCACTGCGTTCAGGCCTCTCATTTTATAGATGAGGAAACAGAGGCCTAGAAAATAGAAAAAAATTTGAATGAGGGTACACAACCGCTTAGTGGTAGGATGAAACAAAAGCCCAGATCATTCTCACCCAGTCCAGTGTGATTTAAAATGTTGCCAAATAAAAAGAGCTGTATAAAGTGAATCTGATATTAAGCATCCTAGGAGTGCCAATTATTTTTTTAAAACTCTTTCATGAGTCATTTTGGAAAGTGATAAGAACCTGTCACTTACCCTTCCCTCTAACCTGCCAGATCTTCCCCATCCTCAAAAGCCCAGCTCAAAACATCACCTCTAAAAGTCTTTCCTCTCTTCAGTCTCACTCCTCTCCCTTCTTCTCTGAATTATTGCAGCACTGTGTCATCCCCACCACATCATTTAGCACTTAATACTCTCTTGTATTCTTTTGTAATGTTTCATGCTGTTAATCTCATCTGTCCAGCCAGAATGTAGGTTCCCCAAGGGTAGGGAGAATTTCCTCTTCGTCTGTAGCACTACAGGCTCTAGCATTAAACTGAGTGTTTATTGGTAGATGTTCCTTATTTCTTTACTGGTTTTTATCAAAGTTTTACTATACCAGAGCAAAGTATTCTGAACCATGCCAAACAGACAGCTGGACATACACAATGCCAAAACATACATGATTCATTCAGGCACTCATTCAGGATGATCCTTAGATACTGGGGCTGGGGTTTAGGCAGTGTTAGTAGAAGTTCCCCCAAACTCCCATAAAATTCTTCTGGAAACTCTGCCCATACAATGCTTTTCAACAGTTTCAAAACCGAATGTGTCAGGCACTATTTCAAGCATTTTACATATATTAAATCTTTATACTAAGGTAAGTATTCCTATTATCTCCATTTTCCAAATGGGAAAACAGGCTCAGAGTGGAAACCTATGCAGGATCACACAGCTAGTAAATGTGTGATCCTGATTTTGAATCTGAAATGAGGATTCAATCTCATGCATTCTGGGCTGGGTGTGGTGGCTCACGCCTATAATCCCAGCACTGGCAGGCGGATCACTTGAGGTCAGGAGTACAAGAACAGCCTGGCCGACATGGTGAAATCCCATCTCAAAAAAAAAAAAAAAAAAAAAAAAAAAAATTGCTGGTGGTGCATGCCTGTGATCCTAGCTACTCAGGAGGCTGACGCAGGAAAATCACTTGAACCTGGGAAGCGGAGGTTGCAGTGAGCAGAGATTGTGCCACTGCACTCCAGCCTGGGCGACAGAGCAAGAATCCATCTAAAAAATAATTAAAAAAAAAAAAAAAAGATTGTTATCTCATGCAATCTGGCCCCAGAGCCCGGACTTTTAACCATTCTTCTATAGCGCTGTCCATCTTCACAGTGATCCTCAGTGCTGTGTGTGCCACCTCTCTTCTCCAAAGGGGAAAGCAAAATATTTTTCATGGTAAAACAAATGAGAACAATCAATCCCCTAAAGTTACAGTACAACTACACAATGCCATGAGAACTGAAAAGGGAACATAAGCCATCCAATCCGATTGCCATTACAGAGCACTTGCAAAATGCCAGCTATTCTGCACCTCACATACACTGTCTCTTTTAGTCCCTACAACAATGCTGCGAGGTTGATGTTATTGTCTCCACTTTTCAGATGAAGAAATGGAGGTTCACAGCATCCATGAGACAGAGCTAGTTCAGAGATAGAGCCTGAATATGAACCCAGATAGGCCTGTCCCCAAAACTAGAGCATTTCAGCACTATGCCATCCTCAAGATTTGAGTGTGTACAGGTATAGGAGATCTGAGTTCATGTTTTCACTCTAAAATGATGTACTAGCATCAAGCAAGAGAGTCTGAGTATGATTTTTGTCACTCTGGACAGCCACAGAGCCAGGGTCAGCAGACAGGGGACCAGAATAAACAAGAGCTATGCAGTTGCTAAAAATCAAAAGCTTGAAGCACATAAATTCTGGTTCAGATAAACTGACGGTAGTGTGAAGGCATGCCCTGGCCATCGGGATACCATACAGCAGTGGTTCTCAAAATTCAGTGGGCCTCAGCATCCCCTGAAGGCCACGGCACAGCACAGGTCTCTGTGTCCCTATCCCAGGGTTTCTGATTTACTAGGTCTCAGGTACCACCAGAGAATTTGCATTTCTGACCAGTTCCCAGGTGATGCTGATGCTAAAGGTCCTGGGACTACCCTTAGAGATTCACTTTAGGAATCACAGATGAGATTCTGGGTAGGAGACAAAGCCAGCTCAGAGTTTATCCAACATCATGTACTGGGCCCTACGTGCTTCTCAGTCTATTTTACACTTGCAGGCTCAGTCCTACTTCTATTTAAAGGATCAATCCTGACTAAAAGCAAGGACTTAAAGAGCTTTCCTCATAAATAGCCTGGGTATTTGCAAAGCAAGCTGCACTGAGAAATCAGTTTCCGCCTTAGCCTCAACTCCTGTTTCTTAGAATCTAACATCCTGATCATCTATAAAAGAAGTCCTGCTTGACTGATTGCAGACCCCTCCAAGGATGGGGCTTTTGCCTGATTTCCAGCTCAGTAAGTGATACGTTGCTACCTGTTGTATGGCATGCCCGGTGTCGACTGTGGGTCAAATACTCTAACTTCTAGGGACACTCAAGGCTACTTTTTCCCATACCAAGGAGAATTCCTCAAGGTGTCCTGATCAAGGTGTCCTGAGCACCACAAAATGGGACTATGTTAGTAGTATCCCCATATGGTTGGTATAGAAGATTGGGCTTAGGCAATCTTCCTACTGGAGGCCATTGGAAGGACAAGAGGAAGAGGGTAGAGTTCAAGGAGGCAAAGCATAAGTGACTTACATTTGCTCTTCTCTAAATCCTCAGGACAATCTCTCTCTCTCTCTCTCTCTCTCTCTCTCTCATTGTCTCACTTCACTTCTGCCATTTTAGAATAGTAGGAACCAAAGCTTAAACAAATGCGATCAGGAGGACACTGGAGAGAAGAAGAGGCCTAGAAGGAGACTGAGGCAGGAGAATTGCTTGAACCCAGGAGGTGGAGGTTGCAGTGAGCGGAGATCACGCCATTGCACCCCAGCCTGGGTAACAACAGCGAAACTGCATCTCAAAAAAAAAAAAAAAAAAAAAGCCTATAGTAGCCTGTCTCCAGTAGGGGCTCCATGCTAAACTAAGAGAAGAGTTCTCAAGGCAAATCAATGGTTGAGGCCAGCCCTCCCAGAGTCATATAGTACAGGAGTTTGGGAACCAAAACAATTAGTGAAGACCCTGCCTTTGCTAGTGGTGTCCTCTCTATGTTTTCTATCACTTAGGCAGAACAAAAGCAATAGAAATGACTTGAAAACCAGATGGCAGCCAGATGTGGTGGCACATGCTTGTAGTACCAGCTGCTCAGAAAGCCGAGGCGGGAAAATTGCTTGAGCCCAGGGAGGATGAGGGTGCAGTGAGCCATGATTGGATCACTATACTCCAGCCTGGGCAATAGAGTGAGACCCTGTCTAAAAAAAACAAAAGAAAATCGCTGGGCACAGTGGCTCAGGCCTGTAATCCCAGCACTTTGGGAGGTCGAGGTGGGTCAGTCACTTGAGGTCTGGAGTTGGAGACCAGCCTGGCCAACACAGTGAAACACCGTTGCTACTAAAAATACAAAAACCAGCCAGGCATGGTGACGGGCACCTTTAATCCCAGCTACTCGAGAGCCTGAGGCAAGGAGAATTGCTTGAACCTGGGAGGCAGAGGTTGTAGTGAGCCAAGATGTGCCACAGCACTCCAGCCTGGGCAACAGAGTGAGACTCCATCTCAAAAAAATAAATAAATAAAAATTAAAGAAAAAAACTAGCCAGGCGTGGTGGCACATGACTGTAGTCCCAGCTACTTGGTATGCTGAGACAGCAGAGGTTGCAGTGAGCCGAGATCGCACCACTGCACTCCATCCTGGGTGACAGAGCAAGACTCCAACTCAAAAAGAAAAAAAAAAGAAAAAGAAAAAAAAAACAGATGGATTTTAGATATGTTGTGAAAGTAGCACTGACTACCTAAGTGACATCTCTAAGCTTCAGTTTCCTCATCTTTGAAATAGACATAGTAACCTATGTGACAGTGTGTCACACACTGTAAGGGCTTTATAAGTGGCATCTACTAATACTATCACTACGTATTATGTATTATTATTTCTCCATGCTTTTGGACTGAGATGGGCCCCTGACTTGCTAGGTGGCATTCATCTTACTACTCTGGGTTTCAGTTGCTCTATCTATAAGCAAGGAATACAAATGTCTATACTACACACCTTACCAGGATGTAGTAAGAACAAAACTAACTGTGCATATGCTTTGGAAAAAATAAAGACAAAAGCCCAATCTAAATGTCAAGTAGTAGGTAGCATTGTTGCATGGGTTCTAGCAATCATTAATCTCATGACAAACAATTTAATAAAACAGTCAACTCAGCATTAGTCAGTACCAACCCCCATTATCTCTATCAATCATCTTAAGATGACAGGTTTCTGTATTAGCTTGCGAGTCATCCTATGCTGCATTTCATAGAATTCTTAATTAAAAACCTAATTAAACTAGAACTCCAGTTTCATTTACTGAAAACAGGGCAGCCCAAGTTCTGGTAAAAGTGCTACGAAATAAGGCTAAAGACATAGGCAAGGGGGCAGCGTGTGGTGGCTCACTTCTGTAATCCCAGCACCTTGCAAGGCCAAGGAGGATGGACTACCTGAGGTCAGGAGTTTGAGACCAGCCTGGTTAACACGGCAAAACCCCATCTCTACTAAAAATACAAAAATTCCCTTGTGCGGTGGCTCACAGCTATAATCCCAGCACTTTAGGAGGCCGAGATGGGTGGATCATCTGAAGTCAAGAGTTCGAGACCAGCCTGGCTAACATGGTGAAACCCCGTTTTTACTAAAAATACAAAAAAATTAGCTGCATGTGGTGGCGCAGACCTGTAATCCCAGCTACTCAGGGAGGCTGAGGCAGGAGAATCGCTTGAACCCGGGAGGCGGAGGTTGCAGTGAGCCGAGATCATGCCACTGCACTCCACTCCAGCCTGGTGAGAGAGTGAGACTCTCTCTCTCTCTCTCTCTCTCTCTCT